>NC_138507.1:103199154-103206329 GCF_964252035.2 Podarcis erhardii | reverse complement strand
CAACACGGCTACCTATCTGTAACACACACACACACAGAGAGAGAGAGAGAGAGAGAGTTTTCTTTGGATCCTATGCCATAACTTGAATCCAAAGCTTTGTTAGCAGAACTGATGAAATACCATCTGCTTCCTGAAGTGAAGCAAAAGTGGTACCCCTCCTCTCATTCCACATGCAGGTGTGGACTGCCGCGGCAGGTGAATCACACTTCAACACTGGTGACGGGACTATGTCCTCTGGTGTATCGGAGGGCATTAGGTTAGTGCAGAGTGTTCAAAGCAGGCACCTGGCACATAGAGTCTCTCAACACCTCATTGCTGCTCCCTAGAAGCCACCTCATTCTACCCAATGATAGGGCTGGCCTAGTACAGTGGGTTTATCCCTATCCATCCATTACAACGAAAGGCAAATAAATGTGTAGTAAAGGCAAAGGTACCTCTGACCGTTGGGTCCAGTCGCTGACGACTTTGCGGTTGCGGCGTTCATCTCGCTCTATAGGTCGAGGGAGCTGGCATTTGTCTGCAGACAGCTTCCGGGTCATGTGGCCAGCATGACTAAGCCACTTCTGGTGAACCAGAGCAGCGCACGGAAACGCCATTTACCTTCCCACTGCAGCAGTACTTATTTATCTACTTGCACCTTTTTTGGTGTGCTTTTGAACTGCTAGGTGGGCAGGAGCTGGGACCGAACAACAGGAGCTCACCCCGTCGTGAGGATTCGAACTGCCAACCTTCTGATCAGCAAGCCCTAGGCTCAGTGGTTTACACCACAGCGCCACCCTATTGAATTCCTTTTTTCCTAAAGCAAGATTATCGACACTGACTGGCAGTGGCTCTCCGGGGGTTCAGATGGGGGTGTCTCTCAGCCTTACCCGGTGATGCTGAGGACTGACCTGGAATCTTCTGCATGCAAAGCAGAACACAAAGCTACAGCTCCCCCCCAAGGTATCATTCTTTTTGGAAAATATTAAAGCAAGATTGTTTTGTATAAGAACGACTGTGGTTTTTCTACTAAGCATTTGAATGGAATGGACACACAGAGAGAGCTGCAAGACATATGTAGAATCTATGCCCTTACTGTGAGCTTAGACCACTCATTATTTCTCCCTGCCTCAGTGCATTCATTCAACTGTGTTGGAGAGATGAAATTCCATGAAGCACACAATGGTATGTGATCTGGAGTCCATGGGTTTCCCAGGCACCACTCTCAGCTGAAGGATGAAACTGCAGCGAGCAGAAGAAATTATTTCTGCAGCTCCTGATTGGCTGGGGTGTGTGCATGACAGACACTCACCCCAATGAAAGCTTCCTGTGTTGCATCTAGCCCTTCACTCTGGATAACCAGAGACCTCCTGCCATCTTTGTGGCTTTTGATCCTATCTGGCCCTGCTTGCTCTTCCTTTGCCCCATCCCACCTCATCTCGCTTTTGCCTTTTGCCTGCTCCCTTCTCTCCTGCTTTTATTTGAATTGATTTCCCTGGGAGTTGCCCTTGCCCTCCATCCACCTCTGCACAAAGATCACTCTGGGATAGAACAACTCTCTGGCAGAAAACCTGACTTATTGTCCACGCTGCCCCAATTGGAGCAAAGTGCCCTTTTCATTTATGTGACCTCAAAAGAAACAAAAAGGGAAACATTCAAGAGGACATTGGGCATGTACAGTGCAAGCTAAAATGTTCAGAAAATTAAAGGGAAAAACCACTGTTCTCATTTTGTTGCTCTGTGTGCATGGACAATTGCAAATGGGAGAAAACAACTTGCTTGTAACAGTTCCTTTCATCACCTCCTATGCTTCATCATCTGCAAGCCTCCCTTTCTCTAAAAAAAAGCTGCACAGCTCCCCAAAATTATGTTAATCTGGTGCATAAGACATTGTCTGAAAGATCCATTCTCCAGATTTTCAGAAAGCTCTTTTTGTAGTCATGTGCATGCCAATACACATTTCATAATGGTTTTTTCTTTCTTCTTCCTGTAACTTTTCCTTCTATCTTCAGTATGCCTGTTTAGTTGTAACTGACATCAGAGTCCTTCCTAGTGCAGCTTATGACAAGAGGTTCATAAGCTGCCATTTCAATATGAATGAGGCTCTCCTTCAGCTGCCTATAAGCCTATGAGAAAACTTGCACCAGTTTATTGTTTCCATTGGTTGTCAGCCCTTGTACAGTGGTTTACATCTTCAGAGCGTTTTTTAATACATTCATTCATTTCAACCTGCATTCAAGCAACACACCAGTATGTACCATTTGCCTCTGTTAAAGTGTGCGTATGAAAGATTATATTTATATTGCACTTGAAGTAAGCTTGGATATATGCGGCTAGTTTTAGGATTACATATATCTTTAATAATTTTATTTCATGATATGGGAACATCATTTCACACAGAGATTTTAACTTTTTATTAAAAAAAAGGTCTTTATTAACATTTCTAGAAGTAGAAACAGCATTCAAAGGTTTGTCGAAAATAGTTCATCTAAGGTAAAAGAAAGAAAAATCAAAAGACGCACCCCACAATAAAACACAAGTTTGAAAAAATACCACCTCTGTTATTTTTTCTTAGGGTAGGGATTGAAAAGAAGAAACAAAGCAAAATGTTGATGTTACACAATGATCGTAAACAGCGAATGCTACAGTCTAGGCCCCTCAGTCCTTTCATCAATTATATGCATGAGCAAGTTAGCGTCACCATTCAGCCTCAATGCATAAATGTTTGCAGGATCGTGTTCTTAAAACCCCTTCAATTAAACCCTTACGGGATAATAGGCTGCATTTGAGACACCAGCTTGTACTGACATGACAGGCAGGGAAAAGAAACAAACAACAATAATTAGTTGTTCATTTTGATATACTTGTTATCTCCTCAGAGGGAAAAAAGAGTAGAGCAATAATTTCCAGGGTCATCTGAAAAAAAGTTGGCAAGTTTATCCATCTGTTCTATTCTTAAGCACTTTTGAAGAGACACAGAAGATTCATACTTTGGCTATTTTTTGTGCATCCATTTTTACATTTCCTATTGAATATATATATACCTTGTTGAGATATATATACATACATACACACTCCTATAGAACACATACTGATCGAAATGAGAGCTCCGTCTAAGACAAACCTCAGCCACCTCTAAATTCTTATCATTTCTTAGCAGAAATCCCATGCAGTAAGAGTCTCAATGTGAAATCCATAAAATCCATAAAAGGAGATCTACCACTGAAATACTAGGATAAATGGCTGGTTTGCATTGCCCCTGGTCTTTATCCAACACTGAGAATAGACTGCTGTTTTATCAAAAGAGGAATAAATTGCTGTTATTGTGATGTTAGCCCATCACTTGGCATTGCAATTCAGGTTTTTGTGAGAAAGAAATGTATGATCTAACTGCGACTTGACCTGTGCCTTCTGAGATCCATATAGGTGCTCTAATGGAGCATAAAAAGTGTTGAATACAAGTACATGCAAACTGGTGGCGGATAAATGCATTTGAGGAGAGCAGGGAAGGGAACAGGACTTTTGTGTACAACTCAGTTTGTTAAACCGAAGATGAAAAGCAGCAAACCAAAAGGTAATTATTTTAATGTATTTCATCAATAAATTGCACAATGGACTGCATTCATATTTGAGACTGCCAGAATTCTTTTCTAAAACCAGGATTGTTGTTGTGGGTTTTTTGCTTTTGTTTTTTTAAAAAAGATTATTTGTGTTTGATAACATAAAAAATATATATATTAGGCTGTGAGTTTCTGGGAGTGCCAATTCCACCACTACTCTGCCCTCCCCCCAAAAAACCCCCAAACCATTTTGAGTTCTGCTTCAAAAAGCAGGTATTGTTTCTGGAATGTAAATGTTAACCAAATATGTGAATTACGTTAGGTTTGAACATATTTCGGGAGCAGGTGGGGGGCAAAGGAAGCCCCACAGCTGCTATAGCATTCAGAATTTCTCAGGCAAGGATCTATCTTTAACAAGAGGTCTGTGGAACAGTTGCAGTTAGATTTCAGTACTGATAAAGCCTCACTTTTCATTCATAGCCAGAGCACTCTTCTTGTACCTAAACAGATAATAAGTACCCAGCACACTCCCCCTTCTTGACACAACACACTGAGACTAATCACACATAATTGGAGAGGAGGAGCAGAGGGACTGGACAAGGCATTGTGTCCAGGGGACAAATGGTCAGTTTATGAGGCTTTGGTTTGAGGCAGTAATTTCTTATACATCTACAGGGAAAGGACCAAAAAAAATAAAAAAATCATCATGTCAAAAAACATTAACTGATTAAACATTAAGCAAAGCAAGTTTGAAGCATTTCACTCTGAAAGGGGGAGGAAAACCCATAAGGCAAATTTCAAGAAAAGCACGAGGGAGAAAGGAGAAAGGAGGGTGGGTAGGTGGGGAATCAAAATATATCATGAGGTTATATAGAATATGATGTGATGTCTGGTCTGTCCAACAATTATCCAGTTCGGCTGATCAGGCACAACCACAGAACATAGGCTTTTTTCCAAATATTAACAGAAAAGGCTGTTATTGTTGTTTTTTGTGGAAATGAAGAAAATCGGTGTGCGATGACAGCCACAAGCAGAGAGAAATGGAGCTCGCTTAAGGCTTCAAGTCTTATCAGACTTGCTTTTTAAGAAAACGGACGCACAGGTTCTAAGACCAATGTACTACGCAGCTGTGGTCTCCCTTCCGAAGAAGCAATGAAAACTTTTACCTACTTTGGTTATACCTAAAATGGCACATTCATATAGCTATCCCCCCACTCCCTGCCCTTTGTAATCAAAGCATATCCACCACACATTCTATCAATGTTTGGTTAAAATAAGAAGAAATGGGTAGTGGAGGTTTTCGTCATAAATGCCTTTTTCTTCTTTTTTCAACTGCAAATTTAAAAAGAGAGAGACAAAGAACAGCAATATTAGCATATTTTAATGACGTGGACACAAAATCTTAGTCACTGAGAGACTCTTTCAGCGAATATTTGAGAGGGTTATATTGCTTATAGCAACAATTACATTTAAGTGCCAAAGAGGATCACAAATATGGAATAGTTAGCAATATATCTATCACAATTTTACATGCCCCTCGTAGCTTTATAACAAAATTGCTCCTGGGGAAAATGCATGCATAGTAATAAATGGAATCAATTGATTCACTCTGTTGATCAAAGTTCATTCCAGTTATATGTCGTATCTGAAATATATGAAAGCTAAAACTACAACTTAAAAGTATAAGACGACAGGACTTATAACAGATACGTCATTTAAGATTGCCAGCCATTTAGGAAGTCCTGTAATGCTTTTACACACAAGGCATTTCACCGATTTCTAAGTCATTTCAAAGTCCTTAATGCAGTTCTAAGGGGTTTATGTAGCAATAATGTGCAATTCAAAAATTCTTCTCTTAATACAGAATTAGTACAACCCTATCTTGGCTACAAGAATTGTGTGAAGCTCACCAACTCACACACAATGTAAAATGAGTTCACTTTTCAAATAAATACTCATCTAGGTGAGTGTCCAGAAACAGTTTATTTACAAAAACAAAACAAAAAAACAACAAACCAATTTGGTGTCTGGAAATTTACTTGCCAAATATTTTTTTTTTTTAAAAAAAACTAATATAAATTGAATTCATGCAGCTAATCACATGTGCCTGAAATCTGCCATAAAATTTAGAAACCTTCAATGCAGCAATTTCCTCTACAATACTGTGTGTGTGTATACACTTGTATATGTGTATAGATATATTTCAGATGCAGACCAACACAAATCTGAAAGATACAAGTAAAGGAAAATTTCCCATTCCATTCTTTCCCATTCAAACAAGATTATTTCCTCTTCTGTAACAGGAGCTATATGTTTTAGCTGGGTTTGGGCATAATAATTACTAATGATATATAAACATAGGTGTTTCCATATCCTTTTATTTAAAGAATCGGCTACCACCTATGGGGAAATGGGGGGGGGATGTTGTAAGAACGAATGTATTTAAATTCTTATCAATATTCCTAAGAAATGGCAATTGACTTCTGAGTACCTATAACTTTAAAGACTGGTAGTTCGCTTTGCTTGCATAAGGTGACTCATTGGGTTATTGGGTTTAAAGAATCAGACAGGCTTTTCTGTGGATTTCTGACCAAATAAATCCACTTTTTCAGCAGCCAAGGCATTTTATTTCAAAGTGACAAAAAGTACTCTGGCGCCATGGATATGAGCCGATGTACTGTGGCATGAACTTTCATGGCAAACTTGCCAGAATAAACAAATTACTCTTGAAGGACCAACTGTCCTTTTTGCTGCTACAAATGTGTCAATTTTTGAATTTTGATTCTGAAATCTTCCCGTTTAGAAAACAAAAAGTAGTATGCGACGCTTCCAGATGATGGCTGAATTTCTCTGCTTGCATTTTGCAATCTGTTTACTGGAATGGAAACCAATAAGCAACAAATGCGTATAGAGAGAATTGGCGGGGAGGGGTGTGTGGAGAGAGTATTTTTTGGAGGAATAAACTTTGAATGGGCAAGGAAGCCTTTATTCTGAAGTGGTTTGGGTCAGCAACCTCACGAACCCAGTGGCAATATATTGCAAACCCTCCAAAGTAAACCCCTAAGAAAAACTGCTCTTGTTTAGGGATGTGGCAGATCTGGTATGCCCCCAGCACTCTTTTAACCTGAATTCTCTAGTGACCTCTGGCGGCCGGCACAAAGTATCCATTACAGAGTTTAAGCACAACCTAGACCCAGCTACGCCATTCCAGATTAGCAGGGGGATGTTAAACAAATAAAGAAATGCCACAAAGCCATGTATTACTGCAACCTGTTATCCCGCCATAAGTGCATCGGAAACATAACATTATTGTACTCATATATGCATACAGACCCATTTGCAAACAGTGCATATGTTCCAGACTGGAATATTATGCAGAGTGTTATTGCTCACATCATGGTCGCACTTCTGAGCCCAATTAATGATTGTAATTTTATGAAATGAAAAAAAAAAAAACCAAAACCCTCATAAACCTGCCTTTTGAAACCCATGAACGACTAAAAGCAAATTGTGAATAAAACAATTTTTCAATTTTGCAGGCAAGAGAGGGGTGGGGAGAGAGCGAGAGAGGCCTATGAGGACTGAAATAAATTATATGGCTGCTCTTAGTAGCATTATGCTTTACCTCCTAATTGG